>NC_139936.1:9486906-9506906 GCF_963514095.1 Eutrigla gurnardus | reverse complement strand
TTTGCCGGCAGAGGGGTGACTCTGTCGGGCCACAGCTGGTCTCAGTTAAGACAGCAGCACGCAGAGGAATAAATCTGGGCTATCCTGGTGGCCTGGCGGTTAAGACACATACCATATACTGTAATTAATCAACGATAAAGAACTACTCATAGTACAAGGTTTGGCTAGAAATGTCTAGAGATAGAAAATGTTTTGTAATTAAATCGACGCTTTCATTAGGTCCTTCTTTGCTCCTAATGTCTGCTTCTTCTTAAAGTTAGATTCTCTTTCTCGCTGCAATAGCTTTCACATGACGTAACAAATAACATCATGAATAACTTTTTCATAATCAACATTATGCGAGGCATCACTGCTTGTTTAAATGTACTCATACATCGACATTGTGGTGTTAAAGTAAATTCATACAAAACCCTCACACACACACACGCACACATGCACACACACACACACACACACACACACACACACACACACACACACACACACAGTGTGTGGCTGTGACATGCATATATTATTTATTCACAAATTATAATTCTGTAAGCTGCATTGCTTCGAGTTATCAGGTCAGAGCACAGCCAAAGTGCATTAGTGTGTGTGTGTGTGTGTGTGTGTGTGTGTGTGTGTGTGTGTGTGTGTGTGTGTGTGTGTGTGTAATGCTGTCAATGTGCATGCATCTTTAAACAGGAATAGTGTAAGTCTATGCAATGGTATACATTTATGCATTTATACAAATGTGTGGTGTGCATCGTATTGCCTCCAAAGTTGAAAATGAAGTATATTTTGGTTTGGTTGTGTGTGAATACACAGCGCTGGGGGCTATACAGGGGTCAGGACAGATCTCCAATAGCTTTGATCAATAACTATACTTTCAGTCTCTTGTGCTTGTGTGCATTTACATGTACCTGCATGCATACATACTTCCATGAGTCAATTTTGTTCCAATTACCTCACATTAGTCAATACAAGTCCATGGTTTGGATTTTATGCATCATACATCAATTAATGCATTTTTTAGCAGTACTCTAATGAACTGGAAAAGAAGAGCTTTTGCTTAAAAACTAGTTAAGCTTATAGAAGGATCTGAATCTCTCTCCATATAAACTAGTTATTAAACAATAAAAGGGGAGAAATTAATAAAAACGTGTATCATCAAGAACAAAAAATCATTTCTCCACAGCACTTGACTGGAGGGATAAACACCACCTCGGAGGCTGCTTGGTTGAGAGAGTGGGATTAAAACTAGCACACTCACATTTGGACGTACATCACACTTGTGCACAGTCACATTTTAAAGACATGCACGGCACGGGAGCAGCTGATGAGTGGGTGCTTGCAGGTAGCCAGTGCACCAGCTACGTGCCGTGTCTGCAGAACATTACATGCACACTTACATACACACTTCTTCTCAGGACTCTGTGTGACTCTATGTGCATCTGTGCTTGTCCTGAATAAAAACCGATGCATCTATTGTTAGTTTCTGCATTATTGCGCCGCTTCACGCTCTTCTTCTTTTGTTGTCTTTCCTCTTCCGCTCTCTACTTTCTCTTTGTCTCACTCTCTCCCCCCTCAAGCATGTCGCTTTGCTCCAAGCATCTTTTTGCATGTGATCTTTGCAGCTGTTTCTTCTTCACTCCACAACATATTTGGAAATCAGCTTCCTATACTGAGAAGAAGAGAGTGACAGAGAAAGAGGGTATATAGTATACTGCTCCATATGAAGACCCGGAGAGCAGGCGCACCTTGTTTGGCCCGAAATTGCTCTGGAGCTCATCTCCAGTTTCTTCAGCTTAGATGTACTGATACAGCTCGGTGGACTGCACAGGATCCAAAAGCAGGGGTTCATATCGGATTCCTCTCTTTCAAGCTTGAGCACCAAGCGATGACGCTTCGGTTACAATTTTTTGGGATGTGTCTTCCATATGACTCGATACATGGGTGGAATCCTAAACATCTCGCTATCAGCCACCGGGATCACAGTGAGGCGAAATCTGTTTCGGTCCTTGGCTCTGCTCTGGGTTTTAATTCCACCTCCTCCTTCTGAACTAGGTCACTGGTGCCACAACGAGTAATGGAAGGCCATTTAGGGCAACCTCTCTTCAGTCACGCAAGGTACAACAACAGAAGACATTTGTCATAGTAGAATTCCCTCAAACCCTATCAGGATAACAGTTAAGTGTTTCTTTCTTAACTTTTACCAAACATAGGTCATAGGTCATCAAGTGTGACTCGCAAAACTGTTTCATCACAGAGTGTGACTGAAACGCAGTAATGAGAAAGAAATGCATCTGTGCAGGAGAGAAACAGATGAGCAAACTCAGAGAAAAGACAGTAGAAAATACTCACACTTCACAATCACGAAGAACAGTTATCGGCTCTGTAAGTCATGCTTTGTAGTACACACTCCCCACATATCCATATGCAGATGAATGGCTCATTCATATGCATAGTCTTATGTAAGCTTGTGGGGGTACAAACTTGTGCGAGTTGCGGTGTAATGTTATCTTCCAGATGGATTTAGTCTACCTTACCCGGGCCTGAGGGAAATGCAAGGCTTCACTTTCATTCATGTTGTACTATCACAGCTCAGCATCGCTATTAATACAAGCAGCCAGCGCGGGACAGTGCATTAGAATATCAAAACATCGGCCGAGGAGGGACTTCAATTTCCAGGCAGATTGGATAATGTTTTTTTCTGGGTGACTGACAACTGATAGTATAGCCGGCTGGTTATGTGTACATCCATGCTCTGTGATCCACATCTCACTATCCACCTGGCTCTCTCCTGTGTTCACCCTGTGTGTCTGCATATTTTCCACCTGTCACTATTTCTCCATGCTGGTCTATCTGTCTTTATGATTACTTTTTTTCTATCTGCAGAAAAACCCTCCCTCTGCTCCTTTTCATCTGTGTCTGTGATGTCTTTCCTGATTCCTTTAGAAAACCTGTTTATATTCATGTTTTCTGTGCACCTTTCTCTCTTTTTTCCTTCTGTTCGTTGCAGCCTATCCCCGCTCTCCTTTTACTGTGGAGGATATAGATTCAGCCATCCTTCTCTCTTCGGCCACTTCCCGAGGGGTGCATTTCACAATGACCCCCTAACCCGCCCAGCTACTCTTCCTCGCCTCCTCTTCCTCATGGTTTCCATCACGTTGTTTCTGGCTCTGTTCTTCTGCGTTTCCATATTTCCCATCCTCCCTTTACCCTATTACCTATCTCAGCATCGCCATTGCTTCCTATTGCTCATCCCGTTTCCTTCAGAAGGGAATTAAAACACCCTACTGAAGCCAGTTTATTAGATTATCTTGGTGAGGAAAAACGATAAACACACACGTATACATACATACAGACACACACAGACACACACAAGCATACAATGAAATAAATATGGCCTCAACTCAAATTATAAAGAACAGCTTACAGGCTTATTTCATTTGAAGATTTTCCCATATTTTGGCTATTTCATTCAGTGCTGAAGATAAAATTGGATCAGACATTTCACTGCTTATGCCTCTCTCCATCTGGAGGCTCACTGTCTCTCTCTCGCCTTCTTATCCCTCCTCTCCGCCGTCTCTCCTTAACACCCTCATGCTTTCCGACCACACGGCTGTGTTTCTTCCCCTCGCCTCGCCAAACTCTCCTTCTCCCCTGCTGTCTTTCTCAACTCTTCTCCTCCTTCTCAGCCCTCCCTCTCGCTCACTCTCTCTCGCTCTCTCTCTGGCACCTTTCCACACTTCCCGCTCTCATCTTCCATCCCGATTTCTGGCCTTTCCATCTTCCCTCCTTCTCCAACACTTCGCCTTGCAGCTTTGCTCTCTTGCGTCTTTTCACTCTCTGACTCCCTCCAACCTCCTCCTTTTTCTCAGCCCCCCGCTCCCTCCTTTACCTCTACATCCCCAAACTCTTCTCTCCCCCCTCATCTCTCTTGCTCTCTATATTCGCCCTCCCTCCTTAGGTCACTATAAATAGAGCCTCCAGGGCTTTCATAATGGACTTCTGCTTCTGACCTTATTACAGACACATTACTGACTGTACTTCGCTATCTTGCATTCTCACAGACGGTACACAGTTATTTCTTCCATCCCTCCTTCATTCCAATAATATTTAGTCCCCCTTTAGTCAAAACTGTGGCTCAAGATTTTAAAACGATCTATATCTAACACCCCATTCTGATTTATTCACCACAGCTTCTCCCATTGCCATTTATTTTCACATTTGTTATGTTCTGTGTAGCTAACATTTTGTCACAATTAATTTCCTCCTTATCTCAACAAGATTTAACAACATTTGGGATTTGTTGGTGGTTATTATTTGTCTTCTCCAAGGTTTTTCTTTGCATCATGAAAAACGGGTGGGTGAGTGGGGAGGAGGGACCTCTTAATTTGTATTTGAGCTAACATAAAAACACATCATTAGTGTTGCATTCTTCCTTGAAACGAGTGGCTTTGATTGCAAGCTAATGAGCTAGCTCACAGCTACTGGTACATATTGAGTTTAATGATAAATGCCAGCAGCGCTAGCATACCATTTTGGAACGTCGAGTGCCACTTTGGGGAATTTTGGCGTGCCGTGTTGTGAGCCAGATGAGGAAGAATATACTGAAGTCCAAAATGTCAAGTTACTCCTTTGACACCATCTCTGCTGTTTTGGCCCTCTTTCTGGCTCATCTTCTGCTGCCAGAGTCCTAATTAACTTTTATCTTGGGTCTGCTTCCCTCACAAGCACCACGCTCTGAAATGAGCTGTGCTCGAGCTTGTGGGAACTAGAGCAGTGGTTACTGAGCAGGGGCGCAACAATCTCAAGAGTGAGGCTCTGTGTGTGTGTGTGTGTGTGTGTGTGTGTGTGTGTGTGTGTGTCTGTGAGAGAGAGAGAGAGAGAGAGAGAGAGAGAGAGAGAGAGAGAGAGAGAGAGAGAGAGAGAGAGAGAGAGAGAGAGAGAGTCCTTTTTATATTTTGGTCAAATCCAAAGCCTTTATAAATTGCACAATGGGCTTTAAATAGGTTTCATCTGCCTTTGGGGCAAAAAACAGCCCATAAGAGATATTCAGAAATCCGAGTGACAAAAACATCTAAGAGGGCCTGAATGAAACCTGTCACGGGAGTTTCACAGATGTGTCAGCCTGAGCTCAACATGATCTTAAGGCATTGACATATTTGGGCCGGGCAAAGACCTACTACATGAATGATGACACATTAAATCTCACAATTAAGTATGCTTTTCAGTAATTAAATGATACATTGATTTACGCTGGCATTCTCCTTGCCTTATTTCATCTTGCATGTGCTAGTTGAAGCCAACACTTAACTTCTGTTCGCTCATTGAAAACCTAAAGAGTTTGTTTAGGAAACCCTTGTGGATTTGGCCACGTGTTGAAGAATTGTCAATGAAAGGGACAAAAATACCACAAAGTTTCGACGTGGAAACAATAATTTTAGTTTTGGTCCACAAAAGAAATGGTTAGGACCTGAACAAATTGGCTTGGATGAGGCAAAAACTGCATTTCACAAAGCTAAATATCGATTTTTGATTTTATAATTTACATTTTTTGATACTACATGAAACAGATCAATATGCTATAAAACTTTGGTACTTGTATAACAACTTCATGAATGATTTAACACCTGAGCTGTGTTAACAGCATATTTGCTATTCATAGCAAGCACTTTCGCATGAACATTAAATATTAACTTCTAACATATAGTTACGTCTACGATG
Organism: Eutrigla gurnardus; assembly: GCF_963514095.1. Lineage (NCBI taxonomy): Eukaryota > Metazoa > Chordata > Actinopteri > Perciformes > Triglidae > Eutrigla > Eutrigla gurnardus. Next base: position 9,501,194 of record NC_139936.1, on the reverse strand, counting down.
GTTTAAACATTAACCGAGGCATGCCCTATCCATGTTCTCGGTGCTATAAACAGTACTTGTGAGCATAAACATGTAGTTCCGGGCTCAGCGGCGGGGACTGTGTACAGTACATGGAAGTGTCCTACTTAAATGAAACACAGCCTCCGATTCATGGTGGGCTCCCCCAGAGAAATACAGCGACTCATGCGGGTAAGCATGCCATAGAAGTGCCTGAGTTGCTCTGTTGTGTCATTGGTTTGTTGACTGGTGCTTGATCACGCACCATTTTGACATGTGGCCCAGATGCAACCCATTGATGCTGGTGAGCGCACAAACAATGGTGAAGCTGGAAGGCACTGGTATACGGTTCAAAGCTGTGGGAGACTTCACAAGCTCCAATGGCAGCCGGCATTGAGACTACAAAATGTTTTTAAAGGAGCAATGTGAATAATGAGTAACTTCTGCCAGTAAAAGTCTTTCCATCTTGAAGAGATATCTTGACTTTATTCTGAATATTTCCCTTTTTATCTCTTCTTCACACTTGTGGCAGCAGAGCGATGTCATGTGTGTGTGTGTGTGTGTGTGTGTGTGTGTGGGAAAGGTTGAACTCCAAAAATCTTAGCTCTGAGAGTGAAATATTAATCAAAAAGCCCATCAAAGCGTTATTAAAACAAGCAAGGACCAAAATGATCTCTCCCTATTACTTCTCCCAAGTCAATTTGATATCGGTCAAACAATCCCACCACGCTGCAATTGATCCCACCTCAAAACAAAAGATGATCTCATATTTTTAGCATATGAGGCAGCGAGACAGTAACCGCCGTGAAATCAAGAGGCCGTGGCTTCAGGTGGTGAAGAGGCTACGGTGAGGACATCAGCACATTAGGCTAACTATGTGGTGGAAACATGGCTAGAGGTTGTCAGTTCAATCTTAGGTGATTCAATTTTAGGATTCATTTCCATTTCAGGCCATTCTGTACACAATAATTCCATTTAACACACTGTCACTGTTCATTAATTATGCATTTACAAATCTCCTATTAGCTGGTCAGAAACTAGATCCAGCAAAGTACGAAGTTCAGACGGAGTTCACACGGAGAGGAGTTAACTGCATCATTAACTTGTACTTGACTAGTTCAAGGACCAGATTTTTAACAGCCCAGTGCTGAGGGACGCTCTGCATTAGTAACACATGGTCATACATAAACAAGAAGGTCAGGAGTTCAACTGTGGAAACAGTGAAGTGGATTTCATTTCTTAAACATGTCCTCTGGCTTGATACATGATTATCTGTCAATAGCACTCAACAAATGATTCTGCAAAAGGAGATGGGATGAGCTGTCATTTTACTCAATGCCGATTTCTTTATGCACCACAAGATGAAACGTAAACAGCGAGATCAAGTTCAAATATAGCACTGCTAAGTGCACTTGTTGCTCCTGTGCATTCTGCTGGCATTCACATTAACATCGTGCATATAAAAGGCCATTAGAGAGATAGAGACGCTAGGACGGCCACATGGCTGAGCAAGCCAAAAGGTTAGAAGTTCAAATCCTCGAGCGAACAAGTGACAGAGTCACTCTGTTTACGTGGAGTCGGCGTAGGGAGAAAAAGATGTATGGATGTGTTGATAGGCTGGAAGCTGAAGTCGCCCCGGGGCTACCAGCGGTGCATGACTGGATCTTTTCAGTGAGGCCCCACATAAAGAGGTGCAGTGAACAGAGGAAATAACAAGGGGTTAGTTAGTTAACTGGGGGGTCACGAGGTCAAAGGTGATGAGGCTTTTCTAAGTGTGTGTGTGAGAGAGCGAGAGAGAGAGACGGACAGAAAGAGTGAGCCATGAGGAGGTGTGCTGTATGATGAAAGAGCCTGTATGCAGGTGGACACGGAGGTCAGAAGTTGAAAAGTTGTTGAGGGGGGGGGAGAGAAGATTCACTGCATGACTGAATCTGTTTGCAGTAGGTTGCCCTGTCAGAGAGCTGATGAATGGCTCTAAAGTGATTCAGGCTTGTAAGCTCAGAGGTAATGGACTACAGCTGAGTGAGCCAATACTGTTGTTTTCAGAGAGCCGGCATGTGGAAATGATGTGCTTGTGGATGGCGTATGTTCCGACGAGTATTAATACATCCATCAAACATCTTATGTGCTCAAATGTTACGGACTTTTATTATGAAGGGAAATAACGCGTTCAAGAGGGTAGAGTTTCACCGAACCTTTTAAAACATTTACAGCTTTATTGCAGCTTCGTGGATTTAAAGCATTTGTGTAACATGCAAGAAACTTAGAAGGGAAGTCGCAGTGGCTGAATTTGGGCTTAGCTATTAATGACATCGGCCTGCATTCTGTTTGTTGGATGAAAATATATAGATCCAGGTTTCCATCAATTTAATTTGTAGAAAAAAAAGTAATCACAATGAATTTGCTTAGACCGTTTCCATATCACTATGTTGGATGTTTATTAATCCCCCGACCCGCCTCAGTGTAAAACCTTTTTTGTATTTTGATTTTTTCATTATGCACATTATGGCAGTGCTGTCATGTTATATGACGGCGCTTTCCCATCATGTACCGCAGCATCTAGAAACTGTAGCTTTATCATGGACTGATGAGAACATGGCTTTCATTGTAATAGAGTTCTACATTTAGAGGTTAAAGTTAATGGAATTGAAGTGGATTAAATATAATCTATTGTGTACACAGAACGACATTTTGTGTAATGAAAACACAAAGTAATATAGATCCACTCAGTAGGATTATGCAAACGGTTTTGCATCAATGTCGTAATTGGAGTGAGATTACTTTTCTGTGGCGAGAGAACAAAGACTCGTTCTCGTTAGATCAGGTGACTCACGAGGCTGCGGTGTGCGTGTCAGTGCAGTAATATGCTGACATGTTTTCTCAGCCACAGTCTGGGGTCATTTTAACAAGAAGATATTTTAAGCATCCCTCCCTCCCCGGCCTTACACCCTCCCTATCTCTCAGCCACACACACTGAACATAGACATATCTGGAGGGCCTGTATACGGTTTCTTCTGACAGACCAGGCATCATTTCACAGGCACCATCAAGTTTACATATAATTACTCTTTATCATACATACGCTGTCGTGTGCATGTTACATGTTTTCTGTTGGCAGAGGGAGGAGAAAAAAGAAAGAGAAGGAAGACGAAAAGAGGATGGAAAGGTGACGGAGAAGGAAAGAACATGAATCACAGAAGGGAAAGTACACGACTTTTTGTGAACTTGAGTCCTTGGAGATGCTCTTCACACCTTTTTTTCCTCTGTATCTGTTTTCCATGGCCGTTGATGTCTGTGCCTCTGTGTATCAGGTATGCTGTACAACTACTTTCCACTCTCTGCACACAAATGAGTACACTAAGAATAGAGTGTAAAGCCCAAAAGAGCAACGCCATGATATTGGTTTTATTATAAAACCGTGGTAACCTGCCTTATGGGCTGGAAAATACAACATGTTTCAATCCAGTGAAACAGTAAATCTATTCAAAAACAAGTTAACAACAAACTCAGAGTGACAAAAAAGGAGCTGAATGACTTTTGTGTGTTACGCTGGAGGCAACGGAGGAAAAGTGATACAGAGTGTAACCCAAAGAAAGCCTGAAGACCTTGACAAACATGCTTGTATCAGTGGTGCAATTATCTAGGATCTGTGTCAGCGACATGAATGTCTTCTGTAGAGTAAAATGATGCAAGATGATGAAGGCTGAAAAGTGATATCAGATAGATGTGTGACACAGTGTGTCTGCATGAGGACATCCGAAACTCAAGATCCTCCTGCTAACAAAGCAAACCTTGTCCACTAAGAAGACTAGAGTTTAAATGCGTTATGCCTGGCGGAGCATTTTTCATCCTAAATGCAGACGACGTCCACTTGTATGGTTGGAGCGACAGCGGGGTTAGAGGATGTGATGATTTCAGTTTAACACAATCTCAACAGCCTGAATTTTAAGGGATGTGAACATGGCTTTACGGTTAAGTAGAGCTGGTCAAATGCATGAACTTCCGCAGCCTGGTGGTCTTGTGTGAAGGGCGATTAGCCAGAGACTGCAGTGTGGCATGAGTGGACCAAATGGGGGCAATTATAATGATATATTTTACGGTGATTTCCGCCTGCCTCTGCAGAGAGGTCAGAATGCAAGATGAGCTGCATGGCAGCGCTCCTGGGGAGGGATTTAGTGTCTTGCTCAAAGACAACAGGGACGATACGTGGAGATGTCAGATTGTCCTTGGGTTTAGCAGAATGCCACCCCTGCTATTCCCAAAAACATCTTTGGTGTGGGTTTGGGATGAACACAAATATGTGTTTTTATTATTGATATCGGAAAAAGTTGTGAATGGGATCACATGAGCCCCATCTATAGCAGCCCAAGTTCTGGTGCCTCGCTGGCCAGCAGGAGCGATGGGAATGAGGAAGTGGTGAAAAGTGAAATAAAGACAGTTTGTGAGCGCGAGGGTGATGGGCTAAACTCTGCCTGATGTACATTATTAAAGAAAACACCTTCATTACTTGGTCGTTTTTCCCGACACCATGTGGCTTTTGGGCTTTTTCCACTCTCTTGCCCTCTCTCATTTTGTCTCGCCTCTGCCAATCCAAAAGACAAAAACATACACCATCAAATGAGGCGTGCGCACTAACACACAAACTGGCACGTACACACTGGGAGACTGGTGGAGTCAGCATGTGCTTTAGACTGGGGTGATTAATGGCATTCTGTGCACCAGTGAGCAGATGAACCAGAAAAAAAGCACAAACATTATCATAACCTGAAAGACCTAATTACTGCAGTGCACATCTGACAGACGTGTGTGTGTGTGTGTGTGTGTGTGTGTGTGTGTGTGTGTGTGTGTGCGGGGAGGGGGGTGGGGGGCAGCGAGGATACAAGATTTATGACCCTGCTATGGAATGTTGTGTCCCCTTCATCCCTTTTGTGTGTTTCACTATTCGGGTGCAAATTAGGAATATGATAATAGCCATATTATATATTCTAATGAGTGTGTGCACACATTAGTGTGTGTGTGTGTGTGTGTGTGTGTGTGTGTGTGTATCCACAGTGTGCATCAGTTTTCTCTGACCAGCTGAACAGCAAAACACCGTTCTGAACATGAATCCAAAACCAGCGACCTTCTGTATGGTAATGTGGAATGCTCACGTACTGGCAAAACATAACACCATCCGTAACACCGCCCAGTATCCTCTTCACTGCCGAGGATGAGCTTCAAAAGGGGACCAGCTACTCGGTTGTCATGACACCAGAAATTTAGAAGTCGACGGCAGCAAAATTCCACAATTTGATGCCACGATAAAAACACAATTTGGACACGTTAATATAACGTTAACAGAAACATGTCATTCAAAAAAATTGTCCCAAAAACTTGATTTTGCAGATTATAATTAAACGCATCATGACACAACGGGGCGCAGCACTCATTTTTACTGGATAGGGCTTGAACGCATCATCAGCCTCTGTTAAGAGTGGTTAGCTTCCTTTATTTAGCCGAGCAGGAATGTGGAGCTGCTAACAGGTAACAGTGACAAGCTCTCTTCCTGCTGATTTGGGGAAAGCAGGGTGTGGATGCGTCGATATTGCCTTTACGGCATCCTTTTCCGATTTCAACGCTTCCATGCTCACTTCCTCCTCAGTAACCTTCCCATCTTGGGATCTCATCAACAACCACTACACCACTGCTGCTGACCCAAATTACAACCCCCTGACCAAAACAGCCATACTTTCCCCTCGTGGTATCGAGCCATGCAGACTAGAGCTCCACATATCACCAGCATTAAAATATCATCCCCATATATCTGTACCGTCACAGACCCCATGAGACCAGCATTGGTCGGCTTCTTATGCAGATACTTCTGTTTGTATTTGCAAACATTTGGAGATGTGCCGCACCAACACAACGAAAGGGAAAAACATTCCATCTGTAATCAGATCATCAACATTTATATTGGACCATTTTCTTGCGAAGGTAGAGAACCGTTCATGTTGTATTCATGTGGTGGCAAAATGAAAAATGATTATCTGGGAAGAAAGATGGCAGCAGATATTTTGATATCCGGGGTTTACCTCCTCACTTATTGTAAAAATCCTGAATAATGACACGGGGAGCCGCGTGGCCGATGTCCTGTGAGAAGCAGAGGACATTTTCAATTTGGGACCGATTTCAAGCCAGCTTTTTCATTCTGGTGGGTCTCATGGTGCAGGGTAATGGATGACACTGGATCAGATACTGTACTGGATCAGTACAGAGAGAGCTTCACATGACACTACGTTATGGCTGTCTGTTCGTCTCTTGCTATCGCCTTTCTTTCCCTTTCGCGCTCGCTGTCATTCTCACACCATTTCTCTAACTAAATCCGCCCTCGGGCCCTTGGACACCGGAGCAGAACAGAGGGGAGGAGAGAGGGAGGCACAGAAGAGGGAGAAATAGAAAGCGAGTCCAATCACAGAGCCAGAGAGAAAGAACGCTGGATGAAGAAGAGGAACATAGAGATTTGGAACTAGTGGAGAGAAACTGAGGCAAAGAGGGGAAAAAAAAAGAAATGCAAAAACATAGTTAATAGGAAAGAGATGAAATCAAACGCATAATGGAAAAACAACTTTAAAAACATCTAGTTTATTATAAACTAAATTCCACACTGCTAATCTGTTTACGGGTTTTCAGCTTTTAAAAAGAGAATAATAGAAAGGAGGAGAAATACAACTGGATCAAGTTATTTATTATTTTTGTCTCAACAACGTTGAGGACACGCTTCGCCTACAGACATATTTGAAGTGGATGCGTGCGAACACAAATTAGAAGACATCCAGAGGACAAACAAGTGTCCTTATTTGGCAGGAAAATTGTGACGCATGTTGCTAGAAAGAGCCAAACAAACAACACAACTCAGGACACATTCAGAGCTACGGCACAAAACAGAAAAACGGCGGAGAGGAACCACAGAAATATGGACGTAGTCTCCGTGACATCACCCATAGCTCTCTGTTGTGAACCTTAAAGTGGGTGAGTCCGGCTTACTATAATTCAGTTAATGAACATTATGCTGTATTGGAGAATACTTAAAAATAATCGTGGGATTGAGAACTCCATAATAAATCGAGTAGCGTCATTTTTCTCTTAGACTTCTATACAATCAGATTTATTTTTGCAGTCAGAGGAGTCGCCCCCTGCTGGCTATTAGAGTAAAGTTCAGATGTTGCAGTTTTCGTCACTTCTATGTTGGTATCATTTCTCAACCAAAGCAAGAAGAAAGTCTATTCGCGTCGAGTGGATAATCAGAATGTCATTTATTTCTGCAAAAATGATTCGACATCGACAAAAAAAGAACATTAATAACCCGATTAGTTCTGTTTGGTTTATTATTGTTCTATAACGAACGCAACTCAGTTGTTAGCTTCTGTCTTGGCAAAGTATGCTCTACTTGTGCCGTGCCAATAAAGCTCCCATCAAATTGAGTTGAAGCCTATTGAACTGATTAAGCAGAGGAGATAAATAACAATAGAGAGGGGAAAACACATATCGGCAAAGATACAGAGGGGAAAACTAATCACATGGCCTATGTTACAGTGAGGACTTTGTGATTTCTTTATTTGATAAAATAAGCATTGTGTTGTATTGGATTCAAATGTTGCAAAGAAAATGATTAAAAAAATGACTAAAAAGCCTAATTGTGTTCATGGATCTTGCATGCACATCCTACAGTTCTTACTAAAGCAACTTTGTAGCTCACAAGATGTGACTATCATCTACAGCGATGAAAACTTCATGTTTCAAGCTTGTAACCAAAGGTCACAGATTGAACGGTCTGCTCAGTTCAGTAATGAAACCTAGCGTTTTCTTTAATTCAAAGAGCTCTCATATCCGCCGTCCTTCTTTGAGCGTCGACAGTAATGACAAGTTAAGAGAACAAAGCAGGAGAATCAAAGCTCCGACTTAAGCCCCGCGGAAAGAGCACAAACATACGAGTTCCGTTAAAATGCTGATCTGTAATCATTTTAACACAACAAACCTTGTAGAAATATAGGATATTATTATGTTGCCTTAGTGAACTTAAGCACACAGACATCAAAGGGGGTATTTATTGAGACCCCTCCCCTGCCTGTACACCTTGTTAAGGTTTTTAGTATGCTAAGTCCTCAAGGGTTTCCACAGACGTTTGATGTCTGGGATGAGATGGAAAATGAGAGGCTGTTTAACAAACAGCCTGCAATGAGCAAGTGTTTACTGAACAAAACAGGATAAACATTCAGAAGGATGCCCAATACACAAATCTACTGCGCATGAATTCAGGATCCTATCAAAGATAAAAAGATTTCCATCTAGGCTGAATTATTATTTATATATATATATATATATATATATATATATATATATATATATATATATATATATACACACACTATATAGAGGGGAACCTGCTATTGCTCATCAGCAGACTCTGATGGATCAGGAGCCAGTACCACTTTAAGACTAAGACAACATAGAGTTATTAAAAGCATGTCAAGAGAGAATACATATGAATATAGATCACGGATCATAGCTGTGGTTATAAATAACACATACGGGCAAATTCAACATGGTTGTGCAGCACAAATTAGACAAACAGGACAAAAATGAAACTGTTTGAGTCACAGAAGCTGTGCTGCAAAGCAAATGGTGTCTCGGTGCTCCCGTGCTATTTGCACCTATTTGAATTTGTAAATATGCAACCATTGTCTCCTTTTTATGCAAATGGGCCTCATTGCAAAAACAGTCCAATGCACAAAGAACAATGCTAATAGCAGTTACAGAGAAACTATTAGAGTCTTCAGAGAGTTGGTAACTGAAGTGCATTTACACTGACAGACTGGGATATTAAATTCCACATACGGTTTCTCTCCATCCTGTTTTAAATTACACGTCTGAAGTTTTGAGGGATGACTCTGCAACTCTTTGGTCATGACTTGTAGCTCGAGATCTGAAAATGTCATTCTTCTTTTGTCTTCCACTGTCCTGCCTAACGTTGGGCAAAGGCAACATGAATACTTAGATTACATATCATACATATCACATAGATAGTTGCAGATTTCATTCTGTGGCGAAACTTTATGGCTGTGTTTGCTGTAACATTGTTCCCACAGTCCAGGTGATGCAATGCATATCGCTATCATCGACCACAATCTGTGTTTGCCTGAACGCGTTTAGAATACAGTAGATTTGACGCGGATCGAGGCTGTGCTTTAACCTAAATGATTCGGACAGAGTGACAAAAACAAATTCAAATTGGAGATGAGAGGTGTGTTTAGGCAGTGAGCCAAGCAGTTAGGGAGGGAGGAAACAGGTTGTGAGGCGTGTGTGTGTGTGTGTGTGTGTGTGTGTGACAAGTTGCCAGTATTGGAGAGAGGACAGAAAAAGGGAAAGAAAGAGAGAGACGGTTGAGCTTGAATTGGAAGGGTCATGACATCATCGCGGGGTCAGATGTGTTACTTGTGTGTACTTGAGTGTGTATGTGTGTTGCATCCGATAACGTCAAGGTTCCCAGGCTTCTCTTACAGTTCAGTGGAAAGTGGGCCGCCCTGTTTAGCTGGTTTATTCACAGGCCTTAGATAACAGACCACATATAGGTGCCAGTGAAGTGTGCCATAATACAGTCAACAATTGCTTAGCAAACCGCCAACAATATCGGCCAGGCAACCAGAAAGGCAAGAAAGAGAGGAGAGCGAGGAGAGAAAAAAGGAAGTCAAACCCAAGGGTGACAGACAAAGAGAGAGAGAAAGAGAGAGAGAGAGAGAGAGAGAGAGAGAGAGAGAGAGAGAGAGAGAGAGAGAGAGAGAGAGAGAGAGAGAGAGAGAATAAATACAAGGAACTGTGGAGAAGAAAATGTGATGGAGCGAACAGGATTGAGAGGAGACAAGAAGAGCCGAGGAGGCCAGGGAGAAGAGGAGGAGAAGGCAATGTGTTAGAGTAATGAAAGAGAGAAAAAGGTGAGAGACAGAGAGGAGGAAAGTGGGATGGAAAGGTGAGAAAACTGGCAGAGGAGAGGCAGCTGTAATTTACATATGCTAATTAACTTCTGTTTGGGTCACTTGCTCTTCATGTCAGGGCTGCCTTCACACTTTCTTTGTCTGGTTTTCTATTGTTCTACCTCTTTTCCCATATTATTTTCCAAAGGGAATTTCATTCTTTTTTGTTTGGGGGGAGAAAAAAAACCCTCCCATCACCTCCCTCTCACCTTTTCATCATACATGTCTCCCACTGTGCACCTCATCCTAATGCTGCCTCCCTCTGGATCTGCCTTCCTCATATCCCCCTCAATTTTCTGCTTCATCCCAAGTTGCCCTTTGGTGCCTTTTATTTCTTTCCGTTGTCTTTTCTCTCTTATCCCCGTAGTTCTCATCTCTCAATCTCTTTCTGTAATGATGCCAAATCTGCTACACGAACTTTCACCTTATCATCGCATCCACTTACGTTTTTCCTTTCTCAACAAAGTGTATCATCATCGGAAAAACTGTTCTGTTTCTTTTTTTATCCCTAAAGTACGGATCCATTTAGCTTTTTCTTTATTTTATAAAATAATATTAAGCACCCTCCGCTTCCTTGTCCCGATCTCCCCTCTCATTCACCTTAACATACCTAGAAATGTTTCATCTAATCCTCTCCTCCACTTTTTCTTCCAATTATCCCCTAATGTTCCTTTTTTCCCAGCTATAACTATGTTCCAAGAGTTGCTTTTTTTTCTGCATTTTGTTTTCTTGCTCCCCTTTTCATCCTCCTCTTCACTCTCCGCTTCCCTGCCAGACCTCACAGTCCAAAAATTAAAGCTGAGCCAAGTACCGGAATGCCAAATACCTAGTGCACTGGCCCAAATGCAAACACACACACACACACACACACACACACACACACACACACACACACACACACACACACACACACACACACACACACACACACACACACACACACACACACACAATCAGGCAAGATGTGTGCAACACAAGCGCACACACTGGTTAAAAGATTGTCATACACGCGAGCACACACACACACACGCATGCACACACCCCCACACACACCTCTAGCCCTCATGACCCGTTGCTGGTTTGTGAGCCATCTGTTCATTTATTTCAGAGAACAAACACACCTGACAGTGCTGAGGAGCTGCTAAGTCCATTTCACTGTTCACTGAGCAGCACAATTGAGTCGACTAGATGGAGGGATAAGCTGGAACAAAAACTTAACGCACCCCGGGGGGAATTGGAGATCGAGAACCACTGTTCCTGTCCAAAGCCATTTCTCTGAGAATCAGAAAACTGTATCTCTCTGTCGCTGTCATCTAACAAGATTCAGTGCTGAGCTAGCCTAACGCCCAGAGTTTATAGGGATTGGCGATGCTCGAGATATGAGGCACATAAAGTGCAGATATATCACACAGTGAGATACTTGGCATATAGTATATGTTCTGCTTGAGCAGGAATACTTTAAAAAAAACAATAAAAAGAGGGAGATACTATACAGAAAACATGTGTATAACCAGGGTGCTAACCCTCTAGATGAATGAATGTACGATCCTGCCAGATGAGAAGTCACAGCTGCCAGTCTCCTGAATTTGTTTTGAAGCAATAAAATATGCTCTTCTTATAGGAAGCTTTTGTGCTTATAGTTAGATCTAAAGAAAGCTTACTTGAAGCAGATGATTGAGTAGCTTAAACCTTGTTGTGTTCCTGGACATGGAGAAAAATCATTCCAGTCGAGCATTTTCCAAAATGTGTTTTGGCAAAGCAAAGAGTAGAATCTCAACACATTTAGGTCAGAGGGTTGCCGGTGCATAAAGCACAAGGGCAACACTGCAACTTTCTGGAATGCACAGCTTAGAAGTCCCTCTATCCAACAATTCTATAGCTGTTTCTAAGCCTGTGTATATGCTGTAGCAGCAGCACCACTAGATTTACAAATAAAGTTTATCTGGGTTGTGGATTCTGCACCCATGCAGCGAGGGAGGATTCTATATTGCTATTTCTGTATCAGACCTGACGCATCAGCTTTTATTAACGGAAATGTTCTCACCTGAGGAAGGTTTCAGCAGGAGAGGGGCAGACACGGAGGTAAACAGGAACCGGCGAGGCGAGGGGAGGTGGGGGAAAAAGAGAGAGGGAGACAAGACAGCACTTTGTTAGATTATTTCAACGCTGCATTCCAAGCTCTCTGAAACAATTACAGTTGTTAGACCAGACATTTCACATTTCCTCATAACCATGAGTGGAGGAATCCAATGTGGAACCCGGATTCAGCTGTGACAAGGTAATTCAATGCAGACTTATTTCATACCACGAGATCTCTGCAGACATTATGCCACGGCAGGATATTCCAAACACTGCAGAACGCAACCAGGCAATAAATGGGTAAAAAATGGAAATCTATGATGGCTTCATTTATTGCCATCAGCTGGGAGCGAGAGGGCTAAATGTGCTCACTGTTTTATGTTCAGCGTGATGGGGACAGACCCAATGAGGCAATGTCTTGTTTGAACCAATCAGGGGTGATGAGACGCAGGGGCACTCGCATATATTGGCCATAATTGCTCTGTCTGGCTTGTGTCAAAGTTGGGACGTGCGTGCACATCGGTGTGTAGGTTCGTTTCTGTCTGTACGTGAGACGGGAGCGTGGACTGTTGTGACGGACGGAAGAAGAACGAATGAAGAGAAATTATTTAAATGCAGAGGGACACGGAGAAAAGTGGGGGAGAGAGAGAGAGAGAGAGTGGGCAAATTCTTCAGTGTCTGAAGTGAGACAAATGGTCTATATATCCAAGGAAGACACTCACAGTGGACTGAGAAATTCACTTCCGTCTCCTCGTCCCTCTCCAGAATATTTACTTGCTTTTTCATCTCCTCAAAATATTTCACACTTAATGTCATTGGGCCCTCTCACACTCTGCCTCCCTCAGCGCTCCCTTTCAGTCCCTCTTTTGCTTTGCCTTATTGCCTCTATCTCTCTCTCTCTCTCACCGCGTGTCACTCTCTGTATCTCTCTGGTACTCATTCAAATAGTAATCTACACTTCTAAAACTTACGGTTGCTCAGCGTGTAGCGCAGCGATATTTACATTTCCCCCCGGATACCGCTGCTTATCGATTCTGGCCCTGCTCACATCTGTTCTCAAAGTCTTGTAAGTGATGCCTTATCATTACCCTATGTGTGTGTGTGTGTGTGTGTGTGTGTGTGTGTGTGTGTGTGAGAGAGAGAGAGAGAGAGAGAGAGAGTGTGTGGTGAAGCCTTATCATTAGCATCTCTCATGGGCCTCTGGCTTCCAGAAATCTGTGCATGTTTGAGCTGATCAAGGCAAAATAGAGCATATAAGATGAACTGTACAAATGTGTGTGTGTGTGTGTGTGCACACGCGCTGATGTCCATGTCCTCATGTCACCGTAACACACTACCAAAAACGCTTGATCCAGCCTCGGAGCAGAGCAGAGGAACTGAATGCATCTGGATGAAGCGCTGCAAACACAGGCAGTCACGGACAAGTTTAAAGTCCCCAAACTGCCATCAGTCTGAACACATCTCACATTCAAGCCTCTCCTCCTCTTCAAAGGCAGCTGTTTCTGAACACAAGTACTTGTGAATAAAAGTGAATCATCTTTGAGAGTTCAAAGCGGTGGTCATATTTTCCCCCTTTTTTAAAATTACCTAAATTGTTCTTTTGATATGCATATCCTTAAAAAGTGGGAAAACCCATTTTTTAGCTGGCTGTAAACATGTTTATTACTGTTATATGGGCATTTTAACATAAAAGTCTCAAGTAGCCATTTTAGGTGCAGTTTTTGGCACGTCTGCGTTAAAACCTGAAATACAGAGATTCAAACTTCCAAAGGAGATATTTTCAACTGTGACACTTTTCCGCGCAATGCACTTTGGGGTTTTTCTTCGCTCGAAGCTCGCGTTTCAAATTCCCGACACGAAAAGTTTGGGATCAGTCACAGAGAAATGATTCTTTGTGGTGCGCGGCCTTCTCGTTGTTGGCACAGCTGCAGAACGTAAGATACAATCACAAACAAACACAAGAAAAGCCTAATCACACTTGGCATCATGTTTATAATCAGCATCTGATTACTTCCTGGTTTCGCGAACCTTTTCAGCTGCTGTTGACCTATCAGGATGGATTTGGGGCTTTAACGACTTCCTGTGGGAGTTAATGAGCAATGCTGCAAACGACAGCTAAACAAGAAGGCTGAAAGGCCTTTTGTTGTTCCTTAGGTCATTAAGCCCAATCACAAAGTCCCCCTGGTATGCTGCACGTGTGTGTGT